>NC_135089.1:10935000-10942500 GCF_051107435.1 Chaetodon auriga | reverse complement strand
TTGCTGAGTGGTTTTGGTGAATAAAGCTGGCCACATGGGAGAATGTGACTCCTTGTCTTTGGCAGAACTCAAAGCTGATGAAATTAGAATAATACCATACGTGATGCAGTTTTGCGTACACACTGATGAACAGTGCTGAAGTGGAGAGGGGGTTTCTGTTGCAGCAGGTTTCCACTGCCAGGCCAGGCAAGCTGCTGTCCATCTCAGCTTTATCAGCAGCATCAGTCAGCCTCTTCCCCTGAGGGATCCAAGCCTAACGATCTGGTTTCAGAGCTTTTTTTTTTTTTCTTTTTTCTTTGAGCTGTCATGACAGGACGGCCCCATCCTTCACTGTGGCACAGACACGGTGACAGGTGATGGGACTGCGACATAGCATTTGAGCAAAGTTAATATGAATAGAGGTGCGCTTCGATCATCACGTTGTGTTCATGGGTCGTTATCATTAAATTCGGACTTCAAGTATGTTTTTATTTGCTGAGGAAAGTAAAGGTTTACCATGATTGACCGATGGGTGTCAGGTGTGCTCAGAGGAGGAGGCTGGATCAGACAGTCAGACTCTGCAGTTAGATAGACACACAAGACAAACAGGGAAGAGACAGACCGGAGACAGAGGCAAAAAATGATAAAAGGGAGGGAAGAAGGCAGATGCTAACATGGAAACAGGCCTTCACACTTAGGATTAGTATACTGGAGCAAAAGTATTTATTTGCTGTATCATGTCTCCTGTGCTGCTAATAAACCTTCACCTGTGTGAGGTGGGATACATGTGCGCATGAGAAGAATGTTTCTGAGGGACTGCCACCCAGGAGTGAAACCAGAGACCAGAACTCAAAGGCACCGGCGACCCGCTTACCTACCCATGTGCCAAACCCCACCAGCACCTCCACCACTTCTCCTCAATCAACCCTCGCTGCCCTAATCCAGTGTTTACATAAAACGCTGCGCAGTAATGATAGCCATGAGACCATGGACCACCCCAACACACCCTTCTCTCTCCAACCACCCCCAATACCTTCCACCGCTAACCCAAAGCTGTTTTCACAGGAGCCAAATACCTTAAATACATAATTAGCGGGGTCATTTGTGCAACGGGGGCCCCAGCGAGGGCATGAGCGTGTCCGTGTGAGTTTGTGGGGGGCAGAGGGAGGATGAGGAGTGCAGCGGGGGCAGGATATGAAGACGTGAGAGAGAGGCGGACAAAGGCTTGCATTCATGGCTGTGGCCCCGAACAAACTTGGCTGTCGCCATCTTCAAAGGCCACCTCTGCCTTTCCTCAAAACCCAGAGGCCACAGGTTGGGGCACAGAGGAGAAACATAACAGGGAGACATGGAGGTAAAGAGGAAAGGCCAAGGAAGAGGGGGGTGTAAGTAATGAAGCAAAGGTTACAAGATCTGTAATCTGGGAAGGAAACAGTTGAAGCTGACTCAGACTGAGGGGGTCGAGCCCACCAACAGTTAGCAATGATGTAAAAGCAACCAAAGATGTGAAAAGCACACTTTATTTTTCAGTAAACACAGAAATGGAGGGAGATGATTAAAGATTTACAATGCATCCACCACTTATCACCGCCAGCAATATCGCCCATGTGACCTCTGAACCCTGAACTCTGACCCTGTGCATTGTGGATAGTCAAATCACAGTTTGCCCTCTGCAAGAGCCCAGAATTCCAGTGGTCCATGTTTCACACTGGGAGACCTCCGTTGTATTGTTCAGCCGCACACATGCTCACACACACAGAGCCAATTCAGCAGCCCTCTTCACACCTTGCCTGCCCCCTCGTCCCCCCTCTGGCATTGTTTATGAAAGCAGGTCCACTTAGTGTTGCCCTGTCTGCCCCCTTCTTGCTGTGGTGCCGATTACCCACATCCTGAGTCCACTTCATTTTTTTCCCTCTCTATACATCCACTTGCACTCTCACTCCTCAGGGTATTCTCACCCCTCTGTCCTGTGCTCCGTCCTCCTCCTCCTCCTCCTCCCTCTTTCCACACCATGACATATTGCTCTTTTTGTCCTGCATGGCGAATACACCAAATTGGTTCTCGAGCCTCTCCTCAGCCCTCACGCCGTCCTTATGAATGAGGCTGTGCATGACAGATAAAAACAATAAAATCAATCAAGCCTCTGCTCCTCCTTTTATCTTTACTTTATTCACTTTATCCTCTGTTCCACTGGCTTGCAGAGCTGCTGTCTCTCTGATCCGTTCTCTCTTTCATGTTTTGCCTTTCTTTATCTGGCTCCCTCCTGAGGTAATAAGCCGGGTGTATGGCCGGGAAGTGCAGAGGAGAGAGACTTTCATGTCCCTTAGCTCTGGGATTAGGGTGAGCTGCTCGGGCAAAAGTAATAAAGCCCCCAGCACCTACCGTCTGCTGCTGGTGGATCCTGGAGTAAAGCCCGGCTCCTGCTCAGCCCGCAAGCCTGGAAAAGCTCACATTTCCTGTACACACCACCATCACATCCAGCTTCGGTCCTGCCTCCTGCGGCAGCACCAACACATGTGGACTCCACTGAATTGAGCTCACAAAATCTATCTATCTTTAACATTTTTGCGTATTATACAGTTATTTATAAAACTTAAAAGAAAGTCTGTTACTAATGAGGGAACAGGTCAGGTTTTTCTGGTGCAGGGTGGCCCCTCTGCTATACTGTTCAGCATAATACTGCTCATTTACTTTTGCTTCCATGACCTTCCTTTGTGCACATTACGCCATCTCTGTCTTTAGTGCTGCATGACATTCTCTTCTTAACTTGAATATACCCTAAAATACTGTCCTTGAGACACAATGCAAATAAATTATGGGACTCAACATTCAGCGAACAGTTTCATAAGCAGAAATATATTTATTGTTGAAAACATAAATATATAAATTATGATTATTGCTGTCTTTATCCAATGGAAGCCCAAAAGAAACATAACAAAGGCTTTGTGATGGTGTAATGGCACTTTCTTTAATCAAATAGCTCTAAGTGTGGTCCCTGGTTTACTCAGAACACTATCTTACATTGATGTCAATGTGAATGTGAACAGGGATGAAACATTAGCTTTATAAATATAGCACCAGTCAATTGATGGTTAGTTCATTCACAGGTGGGCTGTGTGTGCATGTGTGTGTGTGTGTGTGTGTGTGTGTGTGTGTGTGTGTGTGTGTGTGTGTGTGTGTGTGTGAGTGTGTGTGTGAGTGAGTGTGATCTGATGCCCACAACTCAGCGGTAGCCGATACAGCCATGTTTCAGTCAAACTTTTCCTCGTTTGACTTTCACTTGACTCCCTTCACACTGCAGTGACTAACCCTTTTGCCTCTGAGTCTCTCAACCAAACTTCCTCATTTGAACACCGAGTGCAAGACGACTGTTGTTGTACTGACTTGGTTACACATTCATCACTGTTACAGGAACTGCTAAGGAAGTAATCGCTCAGGTTCAGGCCAGCGCTGCACTGTTTTCAGGCCACCTCAGAGCACTCATGATCATCTGTCCTGACAGTGCGTGGCCACATAAGGTGTGAGCACCATCACAGGGTGGAGTGATTAGAGATTTGTCCTCCTGTCAAGAGAGGAGTAAAGCCCGGCTAAACAAGGAGCCCATTCATGCACTTGTCGATTTGCTTCGCTCGCTCCTTCACTCTTTAAGGTGGACTTTGCTCTCTGCAGGCACAACATGTGTGCTTGTGAAGCAGAGCGGGCGGGCATCTTCCTTATCAACGTTAGAGTGATATGGGTGAAAAATGGCCTCACGCAGGAGAGAAATCATGTGTGAGTGCACACGCACACCCTGCTTTTCCCGCCTCGTACACATGCACACTAGAGTCACTCTAACATTTTGTGTAATTGGCATGAACACACTTTAATGTGCTGTTTGCATGATTGTGTGAAATGTCACTTGTTACATAAAGGATTGGACAGTGCTTGTCATGGCTGTAGAATAAGCTGCAGTATGGACATTCACTATGAAGTTGCCATGTTTGAGTCACTGTATCCCCACTGATGCTCACGGCCCAACAAGCACTGGCAGCCTTTTTTCCCTCGTATATTCCACCCCCTGCCCACATTGTTGCATCTCTTCCAATGGATTAAATACAGGTATTCAACCACAACAAAAGAAATAAACATAATTCCTGCTTGGATATATGTAAGCTTAATATATTTCATAACAAAAATAAAGCATCTTGCTGTACTGACTCTCACATGTCCTCCTTGCACACATATATCCAAACCATATACAAGACTTGACATCATTTAGATATGCTGTAATATAATAAGAAACATGGATGACAAGAATAACATCGACTAAAAAAAAAAAAAAAAAAAAATGACACTGAGATCTTGAAATGCAAGAGTTCGGACCACACCGAACTCTTGCATTTCTCCAAAATCATTAAAACATCTTTTTTGTTCTTTCTTTCTTTTGTACTGGAAGAGACAGAAACGTCCACACGTATAAATAGTTTGTAAGTAGCGGCGCATCTTCCTTCTCAAATTTAACTGTACATAGCAAGTGGGCAAAGTCACAGACCACCAGGGGTCTCACAGAAGATTTCCTCTTTACTTGGACCAAACATCCCAAAACTCAAAATGTTTGATACTCCATACAGTCTTTTGAAAAAAAAACAACAAAAAAAAAACACCTCCATTTGTATCTCTCTCTCTCTCTCTCTCTCTCTCTCTCTCTCTCTCTCTCTCTCTCTCTTTCTATTGTTTTCCTATATCCCTCTGTCTTTCTTCCTTCCTGTGTATGCAAGAGTCATTTAAACAGGGCAGGGCACTTTTATGTTGCCCAGCTGGAGGTCCTCCACCGCTGTTATAGAGTCTGAGCACCAGATTCCCATGAAAGCTTGTCCATCTGTTTCATAGCCGTTTCTGTTGTGCGTCTTGTTCAAACAAAGTCTGTCAAAATGTTCAGCACAAATCGCTTTCATCATCTCCCTTCAGCCTCTTTCTGCGGCGTCTTTCTCTTCTCCTCTGACTCAGTGGCGGGGTTCAGTTGTCTGGGTAGGTGACGTACCACAGAGGAAGTCATCACTGGTTACTGTTTTTTTTTAAGGAAAAGCACCTTTGGCATCTTATTTATCAGTTTTTTCAGTGTCTCGTCTTTACACAAAAGTTTGTTTGTTTGTTTGTTCTGAAACGAAGGTTGCATGGCAGTGGGGAAGAGGACAGAGCAGGTCTCCTGTTGGTGGCATCCTCTGTTTCGGTCCCTCCCACACTGAAGTCCCTTGTTCTGATTGGTCTCACCTCACGTCCACTGTGGGAGAGAGATAAAAAGCTGTGATTAGTGTCAGAATTTTGCAAACACAATGTACGGGCTTCATGAAGGAAAAAAAATCGAATTAGATTTTTGCGTTTTGTGCCCAATTCCATCAATTTGTTCATGCATTTCAACCAAGCTGACACAACACACAAAAGATCCACGATGTTCAGAATCATGTTTCTCCAGGCGTCAGTTTGTCCAGTCCAAATGTGTGTGTGTCGTTTTGTGTGTGCCCGAAGTAAGAGTGTTTGTTTTTTTTTATTTTACAAAAAAGTCTCTCTTTTAGTTACAGACTGAGAGGAATGAGACTAAATACCGTGATGACAAGATGATAAGGTGAGGGAAAACAAAAGCAAAAAAAAAAAGATAATAGGGTGTCTTTTAAGCAGTGAAACAAGCAGTGACAGGCAGTGGGTGCTGTCGTACTTTATAACACAACAAAAACACACAACCACATGCAAGCACGACACTGTGACACAAAGCAGATGCATGTCGTGTGCATAATCAGCATGCAGCATTGGGGCATTACTCTTTAGCCCTCCCTCTTCTCACACTGATTGGCTGTGATGTGATTGGCGATGGTGATTGGCAGGCCCTCTTTGTGCCCTGATTGAGCCAGTGCAGTGCCAGAAGGTGAGAGGACGCCGTGGTGCTAAAGTCCTACCTGTTCCCTTCACAGCTCTCCAGTGGACTTAGGTAATGAGTGCAACTTTATTATGTTGCCAATAAATCCTTGCTGGGCTTTAGCTTTTTAGGTTTCCTTTTTTTACCTTTAGCCCTACGGTGGCCTGAAAACACAAAGTCAGGATAGGAAGGAGGGTTAAAAGCAAGAAGCAGGGTTTATGGCACAGAAAGAGGTAGAACAGCCCTGGGACAGAAGCAGAGAGTTCAAAGATATGACACACTATAAATACTTGAGATGTCTTATCAGCACACATCGCAACGCTTATCTGCTCCCAGGGAGAGAAAGGCTTCAGATCAAGGCAATGGTGGATTTACCTGCTGTCATGCCAAGCAGCCTTTGGACACCCTCCCTTAACACACAGACTTGCATACACTTTCACACACACAAACACACACATCCTCGCCTAACTAGGCGCAAACACACAAGCTTTACAGTTTTGCAATAGCGGGCCACCTCGCAGGTGTGCCTGTCTGTTCGGGAGCAATCATAGGAAAGGGTCATCCAGTGCAAAGCCAAAGAGCCAGACAGAGCGAGGGGACATTAGACAGACGGAGGACGGCAGGAAAGCATGATGATGCATGATGACGTAGGATGGGACTCAGCAATCAAACAGCCTCAGGGTGATTTTTCAAGTCAATGCTGGGACACCATTTCTGATAATGTGAGAATGACATATCATAACTTTACCTGTTTCTGCATCTGAGTGCTCCACCACATGATGCTGTGACGTGCACACACACTCCAGGTGGTCTTCTAACCGCACAAAGACCTCTTTCAGCTTCGGTCTCCTCCTCACGTACTCCACCTTTGCTACCTGACAAGAAGAGGAGAGAAAAGGTCAGCTCCAGAGCCCGCTCCAACGGCATCATTACTCTTCGCCGTGGATGTGTCGTCAATGAATGCATGTACTCTTTGCCCATCCGCTAGCATCAAGAGGCGTAGCGCTGTGACTGATGACTCTTTCATAAACCAATTCATAAAAAACGCCAGCCGTTGCTTTGCCTCGTTGTGTTTGAAGTGTGACGGCAGCATTCCTCAGAGGCTGGTGCATTGAGTTCTGCTTGCTGTGTGCTCTATGGGCTGTTGATCAGGTGTGTAAATACTGAATGAAGTGTATGACCCTGTCAAAGCAAGCTCAAACAATGGGAGAGAAGAGATTGAGGGTAGGGGGGAGCGGCATACGCCCCTAAGGCCCAGGGAACGTTTACCCTGGCAGGAGAAGAGAGGCTGGGAGATCCCCCCCTGCTACAGGCCTGGAGCATCCACATCCAGACAGACACACACCTAAACTCCTTCACCTTGTTCCGACATGTAGGCTTTTTTTAAACCACATTAATACTTCTTCATGGCTTAGGGAAAGTGTTGCTTAACATGTGCATGCAAGAAATACAGTTTACATGGTCTAATCTAAGCAGTAGAACCCAAGGAAGCAGCCCTTCCAATCTAACAGACACAAAAGCAATGTAGGAATTCCTATCCTTCAGTCCAGCTAACACCCTCTCAGTTTAACACAACAGGGCTGACCTCCACTTCCCACCCAACAGCTAGTAATGAAAAGGACCAATCCTCG